>NW_027493063.1:0-32013 GCF_021521415.1 Bidens hawaiensis | reverse complement strand
TGTACCATCTGTAGGTTCCCAGCCGGATCTACACAGGTTTATCTCGTAATACGTAGGTGCGGAATCCCTACTTAACACGATACGAGCGTAAGATGTATAATACGTTAAACCGAAACACAAACACACGTTACAATACTAATAAGACACTTTGTATTGCAACTCTTCAACACGTGATATTCAATCACAAAAACACGTTCTGGAATCTTCAACAAAACAAGCCGTAACTGAGGTTAAATACACCTCGACAACTTCGCCTAACATGTTAGGCGAAGTTGTCCTAACTTCGCTTGTCCACAAGTTCGCCTACATCCCAGGCGAACTTGTGTGACACAATATCTAAACCCAAATCAAACAATCTAACTCGATTACAGACACATACAAAACACTAGATACTGAACTACTGACATCATGCACCAACAGACTCCCCCTTGGCAGTAGCTTCATATCTCTATCTTCATTCACGTGTCTAGTAATTCCAAAATCTCGTGTCACCAGTCTTCAAGCATGAACGCCTTCTCTAACACAAACAGAAACCACTCTCTGATATTTCTTGGCTTCATCTTTCCATGCAGGAATATAGAATATCTTTTTCTCGTTTAGCACCTGCAGGTCAGCTTGAGACAAATTCACCAAGTGTATCGGATCATACACTCTCAGAACCTCTTGTTCATCTTCATCCTCCATAACTGCTTCAGCTGTTTCACTATCAACATACCACCACTTAAGATTCTTTAAGACATCCTTGGGCATTGGTTTCATCGGCACTTCTTTCAAACACCGAATCGGCTTATACTTCATTACCATCCAAGGTTTGCCATCAGCTCTCATTCCTCTATCCTTATCTTCAACTAGCTTCCCTTTCTGCGGCTTTAACAACTCAAACTTTTTCTCTTTGATACTTTCTTTCCACACAATCTTCCCAATAATTCTGGCCATATTATCATCACTTCTATTAATCAACCCCAACTTAGCCAAATCCTTCACCTCACACTCAGGTAAGGTATTCAAAGATCTCAACATCATCTTAAAGTACTGAATCCCATCAAAACGTTTAATCACAAATAAGCTCAACTGCTCATCATACAACCAGCATATAATACCCTTCTTCGACTCATCATACCCTTTGATATTGTAACTTTTCTTGAACATGGTCGGAACCGCTGGCTTCTTAGTCTTTACAAACCAATGAGCGTAGCCTTCTTTCCATCTCGGCTGCTTTTCCCATTCAGACTCATCACTTTCCATATCTTGACCCACATTTGCCTTATCAACGTCTGGGATATCGTGTTCAACATTGTCATCAACAATCTCTCCCTCTTCAATCTCCCTATCAATCACAATCTCAGCTCCTATCTTTTCAATCTCCTCAACTGGTAACACATCGTCATCACCCACAACATCATCATCCAATATCTCCTCATCATCTACTACCACAACATCTTCACCCCCTGATCCACCTGTTGTACCCATTGACTCCCCCTGAGATGTGGAAGTCCCAAGAGTTTGTTCGGTTCTTGGCAACTCACCACCTGCACCTTTCGATGCATTGGGATCATCGTCTCTATCATGTCTTTTCTTTGTTCTCAACTCATCGCCCTTGCAGCTCGTCTCCCCCTGAGATGCTAAGAACAGCTTTAAAGCATCAAAAAGTTTACCATGCTCAACCAGGAGGGACGATTGGATTTGATTTTCTGCTACAAGGCGCTAGATAGCCTGAGTCTGGATCAGATTGATTCTAGACTGTTCAGCCACTACCCGTTCAAGTGCAGCTATCCATTCAGAGTCAGACAAGGTAGCATCAAAATCGAAACGCATATGAGAAACGTCTTGAGAATACGGTAGAGGTATTCCCAGACTAGCAGGAGTATCAGAAGCAGATTGAAAAGTAACCGCGGGTGGTGTTGTGACAGATAACCCCGCAGTAGCAACTAATGTCGACTCTACAAATCTTGCAACAACCTCCGATGGAGTAAGAGTAGGAGGTGGCAAAGAAACTATCTCAGGAGCCGAAAGCTGAAACGTAGTAGGTGGAGTGCCAAATGATGATGATGTAGTTATCACGGAAGAACATGAGATGATCGGTCCTGTCACAGTCATCGACGCAGGAACCATAGTCATACCAGATAAAGCAGGTGGAGAAAAACGTACCACCCTCGAGCTTTCACCAGCTCCCGAACCTTCACCGGTTCTAACCCTTTTCGAACGACGTATCAACTGGTCTAACTCCTCCTCAAAATCAGACTCACTGTCATCCGAGTCTTTCTTTCTTTTTCCATGTATTATTTCCTGTGTGACCAGAATCTGTCATGCTTCAGCAATATCATCAGCGGAGGAGTCAGAGTCAGTTCTCTCAGAATCTGCTACAGACGTAGCTACCATTGATACATTTACACCAGAAACCTCTGCTACTGAGACTTGAATCTCTGCAGCAGGATCAACTCGCTCCATATCAAATAACCCTTGGCCACCAAAAGCAGCTTCAAGATCTACCTGTTCCTCTGGAGCCACAACAGGAGCAGCATGTAATGCTTGCTGTACCACAGGTGGTGGTTGAGGAACATCAGCCTGTTGCGGTGCCGGGTCTCGGAATTCATCACCAAGAGGAGCAACATAAGCAGGGTTTATCAAATAACCAAATAATGGAGTATGCCTCGGACGGAGCTCTGGTTTACTGCGAGCACTCGACGACCTGCATTGCGCAAAGATCCTCTTGCTTACGCTCTCAACATAACGAATGGGGTGGTGTTGAGGTAGCGTAGGAGCTACATGATTCAAGATCATCTGTAAGAATCTTGGGTACATCAAGAATCTTTCACGAGTGACCGCGCGTCTCTGACGATCGATTTCATAGAACACCATCTGACTGAAGCTGTAAGGCTTGTTGTAAGTCAGGGCTGTCATGGCAGATTGCATTGTCGCTCCCATACCGTCAGTACCAGCTTTACGACCCGACATGCACACAATCATCACGTGCATCAGAAAACGCCATTGATCCAATAAAAATCCCTTTCGCCTCTGAGTGTCACCCAATGGACCCGAATAGCCCATTCGTAAAAAAGCACAATCTCTGAATGGAGCCAGAAAGTCGGTTGGATCATTTGTAGATTCAGCTCCGAACTGCAAAGCGGCCCTGATCTGATCTGCTGAAAACTGCACCACCTGATTGTTCACTGTGGCGCGCATAACCGGAGGCTCAACTCTACAGTCATACTCTACCGTTCGCCAGAAATCTTCAATGTTCGGTAGAGAAATGGGTAGAGTTGCAGTAATAGCGTGGAAAATACGTGAGCGAACAAGGAAGGAGATGATCTCGCGATAATCATTGACACCACTAGCATCCGGATCCAACGTGATATACATGTTGTGACCCGGAAAGAACTGTCTGTTGTTGTCACCGCCTTCGTTACCACCAGCACCACCAGCTCCCGCTACAGCAGCCATATCCTGCACAACAGACGGTCTAAGTTAGAATATCGATAAAGCAGATCATAACTTCGCGTTTACCATGAGCGAAGTTATGATAACAACTTGTGTGCAGGAGAAGTTAGACATAGGGCGAAGTTGAGTACAACTTCGCCTTTACTATAACTTCGCCTGATAATAGTTTAAAACCCTTAAATTAACAAGAAAAGCCCTAGGCGAAGTTAAGTATAAGGCGAAGTTGAGGATAACTTCGCCTAATCCTAACTTCGCCCCTGAACAATGTGAATAATTAATTAATTTAAGATTGAGCAGGCGAAGTTATGCCTAATGAGAAGTTGAGAACAACTTCGCCTAAAGATAAGTTCGCCTGAATATGAAACGGCATAAAACAGAAGACAGAACTTGGTTTGAATGGTGAATTGGTGATTGATAACATAAAAGGATGTTACATAGAGATCTAGACGATCAAATGAGTTACGAACACATTAGAAAGAGAATGGTTAGCGGGTGTTTAAGGGGTTGCATGAACGAGGTCACAAATCGGACCAAAACGACATCTGATTAACGTAATTGACAAGAATTATAAGTCATACCGATCCTACACACCTTTAATACGGATTGAAAACAAAAATAACAAGGTTCGATTCGTGTTTTAAGTTCGCCGAGGGTGTACGTAGATAAGTTCGTTGGGTTCTGAAAAGTGTAAAGTGTTTGACCAGAAAGTCACTTTATATAGGGTTTAAATTACACAGGCGAAGTTAAGGTTAACTTCGCTTAGCCTTAACTTCGCCCCCTTAACAAGTTCGCCCCTTCACAACTTCGCTTAGTGTTAAACTTACAAAACAGGCCCTTATAAATTTGAACAAAATGCAACTGTCTTTTAAAAACTTCCGTTAAAGATTTAAACGTTACGATCAAAGAACCAAGTAACCAAGTTTTAACCATAAAACAAAAGATGCAAAGAAAATTTTAGAAAATAAGTAAACGGGATCAAATTTCAGTCTTGACGGGGACCAGCATGTTTCAGCGGTATTATGACATAAAGAAACAGGTTGTAAGCAGGTATACAACTTAGTATGGTTTTCATTGCTTCAGTGATACGGATTAGGTTCAAATAAGCTCAAAATTTAGATGGACATCACATGAGAGATTGTGATGCATCCTATCTATTCTCAAAGCGTATTTGGCTTTCCCCAAGTCACCCCGAGTTGACCTTGACCCGTAGTGTCTGATTAAACAATAAGTACATATCGATCTTTAGAGTCTTCTTCCCGTTCTCTTTCTTGCCTCTTGATTGATAAGTATAACATCATAAGCTTCAGAAGGCTTAATAACACACACATTTTTTTTATTTTTTTTATACTAAAGATTAACACAGCTTCAAATAATAGACGACTGCAAGTCCCGAATCTGGATCACTGCAGGTACTTGACGCACTATCTTCTCGAGAATCAGAACACTTACGGGCTCGTGTATGACTGGGTAATCACTTTTCTGCCTATCATTCGGAAAGATGTATATGGAGACATGCACAACTCTAAATGATTCTCCACTTTAAATCGAGGAGATTTAGTTAGTATCACTTCTACTTTTACGCACCATAAAAAGCTACCATGACATACAATGGCCGTTCTAGAGTCTTTTAGGCCTAATAACTTCACTAGTTAAGCTCACAGAAATAGTATTTCTATCACTTTCCAAGGTTGGATCAATTTTCTTTTAAACATTGTATTGAAACTTCCTATGAAGTTATAGACCTGAAAATTTATATCATCTCCCTTAAAAAAAAATTTTAAGTTCTATCGCCCCGATCAAGTCGAAGTCTTCAGGTAAACGGCTATCCTGAAGATCCAATGGATCAGCTGGACGGACCACATACGAGTATGTGTCCTTATAACTAAGTATGAACGACTATTTTTCAGCGAAAGAATAAAAACACATCTTAAACCGCCCCGGTCACTTTCAGTCATCTGGTTAATGGCTATCCTCATAATCTACTAGTAGAAGTAAGGACCAAACGTGTCCGAAGATATGCCCTTCAAACTGAAGCAACCGACATAATTCTAAGCGATAAAGATGTTTTTTTTTTAAAATAAACGAAAAACAAGGTTACTCGGGATTGATCATCCCATTTAGTTCAACAAGATTTTGAAAATGTGATCGGTCAAACGCTTTAGTAAAAAGATCGGAGAAATTATCCAACGAATCAACCTTTTCTAGCACTATTAATTTTTCTCAGCACAATCCCGTATAAAATGATGACGAATGTCAATGTGTTTAGTTTTGCTGTGTTTGACGGGATTGTTAGTTACTGAGATTGCAGCAGTGTTATCAATACAAATAGGAGTTTGAGTGAAATTCAGACCGTAATCGCGCAATTGCTGTTGAATCCAAAGAACCTGGGAGCAGCAGTTTGATGCTGCCATTTACTCTGCTTCACAGGTGGAAATAGCTACAGAGGTCTGTTTCTTGCACTGCCACGACACCAATCTTCCTCCCAAAAACTGACATCCACCGGTTGTTGACTTCCTGTTCTGGTTGCAACCTCCATAGTCAGAATCTGTGTAAGCGACCAAATCCAGTTCTCCCCCTTTCGTGTACCACAATCCCAACTTAGGCTTGCCTTTGAGATAATGCAAGATCCTCTTCACTCCCTTCATGTGAGATTCTTTCGGGCTTGCCTTCCATCTTGAAGCGTTTGACTACGTCATGGACATATTTTGTTTGATGAATGAACATCCCATCTTTCTTCTGATCAACCTGCAATCCCAAAAAGAAAGTTAATTTGCCCATGTCGCTCATTTCAAACATCCTTTTCATGACTGCTTCAAATTCCTGACACATGGCGACTTTTGATGCAGCAAAAATGATGTCGTCCACATAGACTTGCACTAGTAGAAAATCTCCCCCTTTTCTCTTGACAAACAGCGTGTTGTCGATCTTTCCTCGTTCGAACCCATTCTCAAGAAAGTAATCAGACAAGGTTGCGTACCAGGTACGAGGGGCCTGATGTAGCCCATATAACGTTTTACTCAGTTTGTACACATGATCAGGAAAATCAGGGTCAGGGAAACCCGGAGGTTGTTCAACATACACCACCTCATCGACTTTACCATTAAGAAAGGCACTTTTCACATCTAACTGGAACACCTTCATCTCATTGTGTGCAACAAATGCCAAAAATAGTCTAATTGCCTCCAATCTTGCCACAGGAGCAAACACTTCATTGTAGTCGATTCCTTCTTGCTAATTAAACCCTTTTACGACCAGCCTCGCCTTATTCCTTATAATTATCCCTTTCTCATCTCTCTTACATTTAAAAACCCACTTTGTGCCAATATCATGTACATTCTTCGGTTTTGCCACTAATTTTCATACTTCCATCTTTTCGAACTGTGCTAACTCTTCTTGCATGGCTTCGACCCACGAGCTATTCTTTAGAGCCATTTGATAGTTCTTTGGTTCAATCTGGCTGATGAAGCAGGTGTACAAGCATTCATTTAGGATACTCGTTTCTTTAATGCTTGCGTAAACACAGGTGTGCTCATTCAAACTTCTTCTTGTTTGAACACCGTCAGACAAATCACCTATCACGTTCTCCAACGGGTGATTTTTGTGAATTCCAGTAGTCGAAACAGGACCGACCTCCAGATTGTTTTCTAAGTTCGAAGAGAGTTCATCTATGGGTGATTAATGTTGAGAGTGAAATGGATTGTAGAATTCTTCTTCAGTCGGGGCCGCTGAAGTATCAACAGCACTTGACGAAGAAGGTTGACTTTCATCGTATCGCGGACGTTGCGCAACATTTTCCTCCTCGTCATACAGAATCTGTGAATCAATTTTCTCATCAACTCCTGCAAAATCCAAGTAAGGCATATTAAAAGATTTGAAAAGTTTATCATAGTCGAAAGCTTCAGCGGGTCCCATGCTAGGCTTTGGTGATATGTAGCTTGTAATGTCCGTGTTACATACCACCTCAACCTTGCTGTTCGATAAATTAAAGACTCTTCTGTTGGGTGTACCAACAACATATCCGACTAATATACCTTCGTCGGCTTTCTCACCAAATTTTGAGTTTGTCTTTAATATCGTACATGGGGACCCGAAAGGTTCGAGACCATTCAATTTGGGCTTTCTACCATGCATAAGTTCATAACAAGTTTTATTCAATCTTTTAACAGTTAAAACACGGTTAAGGATATAACAGGCTGTGGTAACAGCTTTAGCCCAGAACACCACGGGAAGTTTAGCATCAGCCAGCATGGTTCTGGCTCCTTCGGTTAGCGTTCTATTCTTCCTCTCAGCTACCCCATATTGGTGCGGAGTATACGGGGCGCTGTACTGATGGTCTATCCGTTTCTGTAAGCAGAACATCTCCATCTGGTAGTTCTTGAACTCTGTCCCATTATCACTCCTGATGTACTTAACCTTTCTTCCAACAATATTTTCAACCCTGGTAATCAAGTTAATTACCAACTGAACCGTCTCATTTTTTCCTTCAGAAAGTATACCCAAGAGTATCAGTATGACGTCCCACCTAGACTCTTTACATTCACAGGACCAAAAAGATCCATGTGAAGTAGGTCTAGTGTACTGACGATTGAGTTAACCTTCTTGGAGTGATGAGGTTTCTTGTGTTGCTTTCCCTTCTTGCACAACAAGAATTGATCTTCAAAGTTAAAATTCTTCAAGGGAACACCAAGCACCAGCCCATTCTTGACAATGTAATTCATTTTGCGAAGATGTGTATGCCCCGTTCTCCGATGCCATAACTCTGACTCAGACTCAGTTGCCTTTGACAAAAGACATGATTCTTCGGTTGTCATCTCAGTTGACCTCATATCCATTACATACGTGTTCTTTTCTCTTGGAGCTCTCATCACCACCCATGCCTCTGGTATCTTGAAACCAGGATAAAGGACGATTGCCTCGTTTTTAGTAAAATGCACCGTGTAGTCTTTGTCACAAATCTGAGATATACTCAACAAGTTATGCTTGAATTCTTCAATGAAATTCACCTTCTCTAACTTCATTTTTCCATTTGTCACAGTTCCCATACCAGTGATTCTACCTCCACTCTCTCCAGCGAAACTTACCCTTCCTCCTTGAACAGGTTTCCATTCACGTAACAAATTCTTGTTACCAGTCATGTGCCGGGAACAGCCACTGTCTACAACCCACAGATTGTTTACTGCCCTGTTCAACTGTTCCAGCATAGTTAAAGAAAAAGATTAAAATCTGGGGACCCAAGACCTACTGGTCTTGGGTCGATTAAATCTGTTAAACGGCATCCCGTACTTTGGTTGTCCAAAGGCAGTTTGAGGATGATTCCTGTAAGGTCTGAAAGGAAACCTTCTTGAGGATTGACTATGAGGCCATCCAAACCATAGTGAATTAACTGAATTATAATTGTTGGTTTGGTTGTTAACTGGGAAAAACTGAGATCGATTTCTTTGAAATCTTGGATTAGTCCAATGTCTGAACTTTGGTGTGTACGTATTCTTACTAGCATAATAATTACCATTCGTTTTACACTCAGTTTTCGGAGGCCTCATACCTCTAAATTTTCTCTGATTTAGAGGACAATCGGCAATAAGGTGTCCTACTTGATTGCATCTGAAACAACTTCTGTGTTCAAATTTCGTCTCAACGGTTGTTTCAGATGTTGAGGTTGCATTACTACCCGTTTGTCTAACATATGGTGGGACAAACAGATTTAGGGAAGAATTCTTTTCATTTGGCTTATATTCCTCCCCTCGTTTCAGTAACACTACCTCTTCTTTTATCTCACCCGATTCGGATGACTTGTCCGAATTTGATGAGACAGAGCTAGGAACAGCAATCTTAACCTTAGGAATTGGCTTACTTGTTTCGCTCTTATCAACTTCAGGTTCTTTAGTTGAAATTTTAACTGGAACTGTCTGACTAATCTCAACATCAGCAGATTTCTGATTACTAGGACTATAAGTATAGTTATTGTTATACGGTGGTGGAACTTCATAAAATCCAATTCCCCCTTTGTTAACTGGGGAACGTTGAACACTTATGATGTGATCAAGCATTGCTGAGGAATTTCTAAATTGTTCAATTTTTCTGTTTAGTTCCACCACTTTTACCTGGTAATCAGCTATCTGTTTATCTCTTTCAGCAATTAGTTTGGTTTTTTCTTCTAACACTTCATAACTAAGATCAATTACTTGAATTTTATCAGCTAGACTGGCTTTAAGACTTCTAATATCTTTTTCACTAGCTTTTATTTTTACCGAATAACTGTTTTCTCTAGTTTTAGTGTAGTGATGATCTTCTTTTAACGTTTTAAATTGTGCGTCCAAACTAACAAACTGATCAGTTACTGTTTTCAATTGTTCAAACAGATTCTCACATTGCATACAATGAAGTTCAGAACTTACCTCAGAGAGCTGATCGTTCACTTCTGCCATATATGCTTGATTTTCTTCCTTCTCTGTCTCGCTCCCTCCAGTTTCGATGTTGACCAAATTAGCATGTTCGAACACTTCCTCAACTTGCAGATTCCAGTTGTATCCACCATTCTGTCTAGATACCATAGCCCGATTCTCACTACCTCCCCCATTCTGTTGTGCAGGCCTGTTCTGACTGCGTTCGACTCTCTCATTTGTACATTCCTTGGCAAAGTGACCATTCTGTTGACAGTTGTAACATCTAACGGCATGGCAGGGATGTTAAGCTTAGTTTAGCTTTGTATAGTTCTATACTTCTATGTCAATAGGATGCCACTATTGATTTTAGTTTATGTTTTCACTTCAAGTTATTATTGGCTAAACGAAAATGGTAAAGTCGTGTTATGTCAATTTCCAAAAGACCTCAAAAGTCTATTTTAGCTATACTAAAGGTGGTGCTATATCATACAAAAGCTAGCTTTTTTTTGTTGGTTTTTAAGCTACAAATACACCAATGGAACTCTCAAACACAGGGACTGTTACTGCTTTAAAAAACCAACCTTCATTAGTTCCAAAATATTATATTCAATATGAAAAAGTTAAAGAAAATCCACTACTTACGTGTGCCTAAATAACATGAAAACAAACACATGGTTTGACCCACTCCTAAATGACCTTTAAACAAAGGGCTTTCTCTATTTTGACACCCATTTTGCTATTTGGACACCTTTCCCTACCTATACGACTCGTATAGCTTATACTAGTCGTATGGATGTCAACTTTATATCAGTTCCCTTTAGCCCTTTAATACAAGAAGGCCTATACGAGTAACCCCCAATACAAGTTGCATGGGCTATACGAGATCATTTAAATTTTCATATGACATGACAACATGATAGCCTTCTGCTTTCTACCATAGTACATTTTTTAGACTTCCTATACGACTACGTCCCATACGAGTTGTATGAGCTATACGAGATAAATTTATATTCTAGATTAGTGGAATTAATTTGTACGAGATAAAATACAATTTGTTTCAAACGAAAATACCAGTATGAAGTGGTATCAGTAGAGTGTTCAACTGTACATGCATGACCCACTTCCACACACACAAACACCAAGTATACAAGTCATATAAGATTATAGGACTCGTATAGATGGTGTGTGGAGAAAATAGCCGATATAAATAAGGACTATAGATGCATGATTCATATTTAACATCTTTACATCGACCATATCATTGGTATGTACTTCATTTTTCGTACCCTTAATTTTCATCCAAATGGCGCACCGAATGGACAAAAAAAATGAAGAATTGTTTTCCTCACAATCAATTTCCAAATCGACAAGATGGACTGATGATGTAGGCGTTTAACGAGACGTCATACAGTTACTTCAACATCTTCTTCATATGTTCCTGAAAACCCTCACAAAAAAAAATATAATTTTGTAGTTTCGAATCCAAAGAAAAAAAGTTGGTCAAGAGATGTAGTTGAGTTTTATATTAACATAGACGCCCCATTTTGCTATACAAAGTTTTTACACATGAAAAATCTCAATTGAAGTTTCTAGGGTACTTTGTCAGGGTACGAGTTCAATGGTTCCCTTTCAAAAACGGTAAAATTCTAAAGTTTTATATACTTTTATATATGTTTTTCATAAATGCGTAACTAATATTTTGATAAATATGTTTGTAGCACATCCAAGTGTGGACAACAAGATTGATGATTGTTCGATATGTAAAATTAAGAACTAATCCAGATAAGTCTCCATTGTACGGTGTTGCCCCCGTGTTTTTACGATGAAATGAAAAACGAAGACTCTATAATTTCCATAGAGCTGGCCGGAATAAAAGACTCATATATACAATTTGAGAGGTTGACCAAGTGTATATTTTGTTTTCGTTTCATTATGGTGATTGGGTACTCGTCCGTATAGATACGCAGACGATGGAATTACCCAATACTAGACAGATAAAAGGTGGAGAAATGAAAAACTTCAAAGCGCTAAAATGGAGATGTTATCGTTGTTTTCCCATGGTTTCTTGATCGTATACGCTATTGGCGAAACTCGAATAATATATACGAGATATAAGAAATGGTTATGGGTTTAATTGAAGTTAACGTGCTTCAAGACAATTCTGGTTTGTTTGATGATGAAAATATTGGTTAAAAAGAAGCCCTTAGTGATTGAAAAAGACATTGACGAGGTATGTTTTAACTATCGACATTAGATGGCTCATGAATTATATAAATGGCGCGTGGAACCCGGCCTTTTTTAGCGTTTTTCATATTGTCATGATATTGTACCTCTATTTATTTTATGTTATCCAAAATTAGTTGTAAGTTGTGTTATTCGGCTTTGTTATTTGTAATGTTAATCTTCAATTTATGTAATGCTATCATGTTTAACTATATTATTTTATATGTATGCCACAAATGGAATCTGGGTTGAGCAAACCTAACCTGATTTTTGATGACTGTAATAAAAGATCCACAAATAATCTCATCATCCTGCCTTTTGCTATGAATAGTAGCAAAATAAGAAGCCATACACTAGGGATGAGATCGGGTCCATACCCCTTCTTGTACCCGAAAGTACCAGTACCTAAAATCAGTAAATCTTAGTACTCGTATCTGTATCCGATTTTTATGATACGGATACGGGTACATGTATGGATACAGGTACTTAGGTACGATACTCGTCTTGGCGCAGGTACTTGCCGTCAGACCCTCCACTGTGCCTATCGTCAATTTGATATTTAATGCTCAACAGAGCCGGAACCGCGTCGCTGGAAAATGGGTAACCAGGAATACGATGATAATGGATTTTTCTTTTATAAATATTTCTCATTTACGCCTTGTACTTTATTGAATTTACATCAAGGCCCATCGACTTTTATAAAACTTGAATAAGAACGAGTTTAACATTTTTTAATTTATTTACTTACTTTTTTTATATAATCTATAATAAACTTTAACAAACGTTAACAAAACTAGATGACTTAATACAAACTAATATATGAAAATAATGATAATACTAATCATCATCAGAAATGTTACAGTGTTAATAACGACGATCCGAATAAACAAAAATTTAAATGGGTCGGGTTTTAGTGTTCGCAAATTAATGAATGTTACAGTATGTAGATCTGAGAAAGGTGTGTGAAGATCCAAAACGATTCGTATAGACTATACTACTCGTAAAGAGGGTGTATGACCAATATACGAGTAGTATAGGCTATACAACTCGTATGCATACCAGCACTGTCTCGTATAATATATGACTCGTTTAAGACTCTAGTCAAACGCCTTTTCCAAAAGGCTGGTGGTTGTCAGTGTACGGAAGTCTATACGACTCGTGTAAGATAAACGAGTCGTATGAAGGGTGTCTAAATTTTGAAGGTGGGTGTCTTATTAGCAGGACAGAAATAAAAAAAACAAAGCGACTGTCAACTAAAATTATGAACCATTGAACAAGTTTCTAACGGGTACCCATGACACGAATCTGATCTGTCAATATTAACCTACAGTTTTTGGTTAACTGCAGTCATGTTTATTACCAAAATATTTGTGTCTAATCTCTAAAGCTGATGTCTTTTATCCTTTGATCCTTTCAATCATTTCTCATCTTGCCTTGTGTTTGTACATATAAGTTGAAAGTTAGAATTTACGTACGTGTATTTTGTTATTATACGTGTGAAGTTTTCAAGAATATTTAAAGGAAGGTACCAAACACATAATTTCATAAACAAAAAAAAATGAAATTAACCAACTGTGAATCACAGTAAAAACAATGAAATCTTATAAACGCGGTAAAAAACATGCACTTAGGTCACTCTAGTTCCAAATAAACACTAATTCGCAACTGCATTCGAATTGATATAGAAAAAAAATAGATCGATACCACAAAAGAGTAACCGTCATTCCCTTCTTGATGAGCTTCGAACTGCATTCAAACTAATCTAGTTGTTGTGGTGAGATGAGAAGCTGATAATAATTGTTGGAAATCTTGTATTAATAATAACCAGAAAGAAAAGAAATAAGAAATAATCGACACAGTAAACCGGGCTTGTGTATAACACAATTCCCTTAAACAGATTCTCGGTCTGTTCCCAGGTTACTCCGGTTCGAAACAGAATCGGTGCTCTGCCGGACTCGGACACTTGCCTGAAATGCAATCGGAAATAACACTATTTGAACTAGGAAGAAGATGAAGTGTTTTTGAGTTGGTGTGTCTACAAATGAATAATGTCATGGTATTTATAACCAAGAGTCATAACCATATAATCAACTCTTAGTTATGACCATTAAAGAATATTAAATAATAATAATACTCATCTAATGACCATTATCAAAAAGAATTGAAACTAAAATACAATAATCATAATCATTATGATTATTAATGTTATTGACTAGACCACCATATTTTGAATTTCAAAACCGAATTCAAAAAATCGTCTGACGCGGGCTCGGGTTTCCGGAGTTGCATTCGTGTCCGCGGGACGTGCGGGCACGCACGAGTTGATGAATTTCTAGTTCAGAAACCCAAATTTGCACCCCCCTTGCGCGCGCGTAGGACTTGTGGTAAAACATATCATAAAAATTCAAATGGGTGTAAGGTCACTAACTTATAAACCATTCATTATTTTGTTCCTAACCCGATGTGGGACAAACATTTACCACTTCCACCACTTCCTTCATTCACACACTTAAAACTTCCAACAATCCCACACATGAATGGAGGTCGAAACAACCACATTATTCCGATTAGATTTCAACAGTTGAATCTTGCATACAATAGGTAGGTGTTATCCTTTGAACATTTGCTTATGAAGCATACTTAGCCCACTGGCTTTGAGTAGACGGTGATGTCTTTGAACTCGAGGCAGTTTGTGTAAACGACAATACACTTCACACAAGACTCTCCCTGACAAAGTCAAGTCCTCATAGTTATGTTCGTTATGGTCATGAACATGCGCCTGGTTCTGCAAGATCTATTAAGTATTGTGCCCAACAATACCCTTTGAAGCGACCCCACTTCTCTCTCACATAGGTGATTCACCATGTATGACTACCTTGGTCGAATCATTAAAAGCCATATGCTTAGCCTCACACTTGTCACTTTTAGGAATAGACTAGGAAGGTTACATTGCCACGTGGTAAACTCTCTCTTAAAATTGTAGGGATATCCCCCCTACAGTGACCGCACTAATTCATACAATTAGGTTTTCCTATAGAACTCAACGATCTTGGGATCTCTAGTCTGTTGAGTTAGGTTTCCTTCGCATGAACTTTAATTTTTCAAGGGCTTCAGTCCCATTACCATGGACGACTTATGAACTAACTCTCTACTTAGGCCTTTTGTTAACGGATCCGCAATATTATCCTTTGACTTCACATAGTCAACAGTGATAATTCCAGTAGATATTAGTTGTCGTACCGTATTATGTCTACGTCTAACATGTCTATTCTTACCATTATACATTGTAATATGAGCTCTGCCAATTGCCGATTGGCTATCACAATGTATACCGATGGCCGATGCTTAGGCCATCTTGGTATATCCTCAACAAATTGACGTAACCATTCTGCCTCTTCGCCCACTTTATCTAGGGTGATGAATTCTGATTCCATCGTGGATCTAGCTATAACCGTTTGTTTAGACGATTTCCACGATATAGCAGCACCTCCAAGTGTGAATACATACCTACTTGTTGCTCTGGATTCATTTGCGTCAGATATCCAATTTGCATCACAATGTCCTTCGACAACTGCTGGATATCTGTTATAATGTAACCCTTATTCTCTAGTGTATCTTAGGTACCGAAGCAACCGAATCACACAGTTCCAATGACTTGAACTTGGGTTGCTTGTGTATCAACTTAGCTTGCTCATAGAATATGCTAAGTCGGGTCTAGTGCAACTCATAAGATACATCAAACTGCCAATAATTCTTGAGTATTCCAACTGGTTAACGGGTTCACCTATATTCTTAGCTAGATGTTGACTCGTGTAATGGGAGTTTTAGTTACATTAGAGTCTTTCGCATTAAACTTCTCAAGAATTTTTCTCATGTAATGGGATTGACTTAAAACAAGTCCATCTTGGGTGAATACACATCCGCAAGACCCATGTCCTTCATGTCAAATCTTGCTTTTAGCATGTTCTTTGTGGACGTTATGATTTTGTCATCACTTCAAGCAATGAGCATATCATCTACGTATAAACACAAAATGACATATCCATCGGATGTGTCCTTCACGTACACACATTTGTCACATTCATTGATTTTGAACCCAGCATCAAGCATGACATGATCAAACTTTTGGTGCCATTGTTTAGGAGCTTGTTTCAATCCATACAAGGATTTCACAAGTTTACATACTTTCTTTTCTTGCCCAACGGCTACAAAGCCTTCGGGTTGTTCCATGTAAATCTCTCCCTCTAGATTTCCATTCAAGAAAGCCGTTTTTACATCCATTTGGTGAACTTCCAAGTTTCTAATGGCGGCAATGGCAAGCACCAACCGTATAGATGTTATTCACGTAACCGGCGAATATGTATCAAAGTAATCAAAACCTTCTCGTTGTTTATATCCTTTGATCACCAACCTTCTCATATACTTATCGATGGTGCCATCAGGTTTCATCTTCTTCTTAAAGATCCATCGATATCCTAGTGGTTTACACCCTTGAGGAAGATCCACTAGTTCCCACGTATGATTTTGTAAGATAGTGTCTATCTCACATTTGATGGCCTCCCTCCACTGAGGTCGTACAGCGGAATTCACCGCTTGTTGATACATTTGAGGTTCCTCTTCTACCATGTAGGTAAGGAAATCAGGGCCGAAGGATTTTTCAATCCTTTGCCGTTTACTTTTTCTGATTTCAACCTCCTCTGTCTCAGATTGTTCCCAAGGTTCATATCCAGTACTCTCGTTTTGAATACTTTCCTCAACCGGTCTAGAATTGCTCGTTTTCCTTTATCCAAACATGGGAACTTATATTCAAACCATGATGCATCCTTTTCTTCTATTATAGTGCCATTGTTTATTCCGGGATTCTTGGAATCATGCACAAGAAATTGATATGCACCACCGGGAAGGGTATATCCTATAAACACATAATCAACGGTTTTGGGTCCTATTAGTAGGCATTTTGGTGGAGTCACCACTACCTTGGCTAGGCACCCCCACACTCGCAAGTATTTATATGGTGGTTTAATTCTCGTCCATAACTCATATGGAGTTAGATCTTTCTTCTTATTCGGTATCATGTTTAAGATATAATTAGCCGATAAGATTGCTTCCCCCACATGTCCGGGCTTACCCCAGAACTTATCATCATGGCATTCGTCATTTCTTTCAAGGTTCGCTTCTTACGTTCCGCTATGCCATTTGATTGAGGGGAGTAAGGAGGCGTGACTTCATGTATGATTCCTTCTTTTTCACACAAGTCAATAAATGGTGAAACATATTCACCTCCTCGGTCACTCCTTACTCATTTAATTTTTCGATTTAGTTGATTCTCAACTTCGGCTTTAAATAAGATAAACTTATCAATAGCCTCGTCCTTACTCTTAAGTAAGTAAACATAGCAATATCTTGTACTATCATTAATGAATGTGATGAAGTACTTGTTCCCACCACGAGTACGAATTGCTTTTAGATTACACACATCAGTGTGAATCATCTCGAGGGGTTCGGTAAATCTTCAATGATGAATATCTAAAGATTTGAATATCTCATTACCATATATTAATTCATATGTTACAATTCACATGTAGTGAATTTCCAATGAGTTAATACGTCATTAACATATATTAATTCATATGTTACAATCCACATTTAGTGAATTTCAAGGAGTTAATACGTCATTAACATATATTAACTCATATGTTACAATTCACACTTAGTGAATTTCTCCAAAGAGTTTAATACGTCATATATGTTACAATTCACACTTAGTGAATTTGTCATTAACATATATTAAATCATATGATACAGTTCACACTCAACGAATTTCCAAGGAATTACACATCATTTTTTTTTCATCTTAGTATATTAACCTCGTTATTATATTACCATCTCATGATGTGATTATATATTTGATGTGTCGTCTTAGACTTTAATCTTCGCAACAACTCACAAGTTGTTTATTATACAAAATTATTTTGACGACATTTACACATCAAATCTCCAAGTGTTATTATCTTCAACACTTTCGTCATCCGACATGAATCATCTTAGTGATATCGTTTTATATTATGTATACAAGTATTCCCTCAAATAGAAATCCTTGCACACATATCCTCATATCCTCGTTTCACTTTTGAAACCATACTCTTGAACAAATATGTTTAAATAACATCAACTTATTACAATTACTACACTTAAGTAGCAAAGCTTGAATTTTCTAACACATCCATTAAAAAAATTAACGTTTACACAAAACGTTATAAATAAATCGTATCTTACACGCATGTTAGATACTTAACGTTTACAAGAAACAAATGGTTTACTCAAAACCTTTTCTAACACAATTGTTAGACACAAATGATTACAAAAATTGTCAAACATAACTAATAAAATCCCAACGGTTTTACAAGATCAGTTCTAACACTATAGTTAGAACACAAACGATTACACAAATATTTTTCTAAAAACCAAACGGTTGATCAAATATTACGTTTTGTAACACGGTATAGGATTTAAGATTGCATCATGATCTCTAAAACCCAAACACACCAAGTTGTACTACGCACATGATTTCCCAAAAGAAAATATTTATAAGATTATAATATCTAAATATTTTTATTTCAAACCATTTCATGAACCTATAATCCTTATAAATAAGGTTTTAAGATTGTAGCAACAATCTCACGAAATCTAAAAACGAAAATAATACAAGAATACTAATAAGTAATCTGTTTAAGTTTGTTGGAAATCTTGTATTAATAATAACCAGAAAGTAAAGAAATAAGAAATAATCGAAACAGTAAACCGGGCTTGTGTTTAACACAATTCCCTTAAACAGATTCTCGGTCTGCTCCCAGGGTACTCCGGTTCGAAATAGAATCGGTGCTCTGCCGGACTCAGACACTTGCCTGAAATGCAATCGGAAATAACACTGTTTGAACTAGGAAGAAGATGAAGTGTTTTTGAGTTGGTGTGTCTACAAATGAATAATGTCATGGTATTTAAACCATATAATCAACTCTTAGTTATGACCATTAAAGAATATTAAATAATAATAATACTCATCTAATGACCATTATCAAAAAGAATTGAAACTGAAATACAATAATCATAATCATTATGATTATTAATGGTATTGACTAGACCACCATATTTTGAATTTCAAAACCGAATTCAAAAAATCGTCTGACGCGGGCTCGGGTTTTCGGAGTTGCATTCGTGTTCGCGGGACGTGCGGGCTCGCACGAGTTCGATGAATTTCTAGTCCAGAAACCCAAATTTGCACCCCCCCCCCCCCCCCTTGCGTGCGCGTAGGACTTGTGGTATAACATATCATAAAGAATTCAAATGGGTGTAAGGTCACTACCTTATAAACCATTCATTATTTTGTTCCTAACCCGATGTGGGACAAACATTTACCACTTCCACCACTTCCTTCATTCACACACTTAAAACTTCCAACAATAATAATAATGGTGGTGGGCATATATTGCTGGAAAGAGGAAATAGAAACATGCGTGGTGGGCTTTGTGACAATCGTCAATTTCAGGTTAACTCCGTTAACTCAAATCCGTCAACTCAAACTTAAAGATCACTGAATCTATAACGCACACCTCATTACATTTAAACTAGGGTTTAAATGACGCTTGACACTTACTACATGTGTAGTCTTTCGGGATTTGCACCGAAACGCAAACGAGTTGACGCAAACAATTGATGAATAAACGAAAAACGTCAAAACAATAATTATGTGATAATTATGTGTTAGACTTATGTGTTATGTGATAACATTGTTATAACGTTAACTCAATGTGCTAGAACTAGTTAATTAAGCTAGAAAAGTAACTTTTGAAAGTTAAGGGACCAAAGTGTATTATATTATTATTATTAATAATAATCACCAAACCCTAACACTCCCTCTTTCCCTCACCTAAGTCGACGGCAGCCCCCCCCCCCCCCTTGCTTCCCTCTTGCGATCGGCCATTCACACACACATACAATCAATTTTCAAGCTTTTCAATTGAAGATTAAGGTGCTAGGAAGGTATAAACGACTATCCTATGCATCCTCTATGCTTAATTTCGATTTTAATGGGTTAATTATAAACCCTAGGTCCGATTTTTATATGTGACTGTGTTCATGTGTCTTGTTTTTGATTGTTGAATTGATAGCTAGTATTGGTGTTATTGCATGTTAATCGTTTGTTCTTGATTTTGAATTCAAATAAAACCCTAACAATGGATGTAATGTGTAATTGATGTGCATGGATAGTGATTATGGTATCTAGGATGTTATATGAAGGAATTATGGTTTATAAATGGCTAATATGTTGAGTTTTGTTGCAAACAGTTTCTGGACAGATTGTGTTGTTGATGTTCAATTGATTGTATCGGGGTGTAAATGTGAAAATTGGTTGAGATTATTGATACTACAGTAAACTAGGTTGAGTCTAGTTTTTAAAGAATATAAATTTGCAATTTTTGGACGTGTAAAAGTTAACCTTTATGATTTTACAAAAACGTTGTGCAAAGCTGAGTTGTTAGACCTGCTGTTAGGTTGTTTTGTAAATGTTATATCTCATGAACTACGAGACCAATTGGGTTGTTCCACTTCTTGAAGTTGACTTATTGAGTTAGGAACCTAACCCAAGTGGTCTTGCATTTGTTGGATTTTTCATTTAACTGGAATTGCAAATAACATTCTGTTGCGCATGAATTTGACTGTTATGAGTTTGCTGTAATGATTTGATTATGGTGAGAAACCTAGGTGGAATAAAAATATAATAAAATATGTTTTGGAAACCTAAGACATACATGCTTTTGTGATGAATTTTGGTAAATTAATTGAGATGCTATGATCGGTGGAATAGTACAATCTTTCAAGTAGAATTTCTGTCTCGGTGAAACTAGCTGCTGAATTTTGTGAAAATGCATGAAACATGATAATTGCTAGTTAATTGTTATGTTTTGACCAAATTGCCCCTGCGGGGAATAGTTGCTAGTGATGTACATTATTAATACATGACACGTAAACGATTGTTCACACACGTAGCGTATCACAAATGTGCTTGTTAAGTCACACACGATTCACAAACAAACACGAAACGTGATATTTGCATAGGTACTACGTGCCGGGTCTAGAGACTCGTTAATAGTTCCGACACTTAGAAAATCTCTTTGTTGTTTTAGAACGCTAGAGAGATTTTTTCTGTGACGCGCATCCTTTGGTGATTTATTTTGGGATTTCTTCGCAAAAAGTGAGTTTCACTTACCCCTTTAAACTGTTTTAAACGCTTTTCACTTGGGGGAGATAACATACTCCGATAAACGCATTTAAGATTTTGTTAGTAAATTATATATCACTTGTAAAGGCTAAGTGGCAAACGAAACATTTGAAGTCCTACACATCGAACCGGTTAATATTTGGAATAGCGAGTCACTGTTGAGTAGTACTACTGGGTTTGACAAACCCCACCCAACGCTAAACTCGACTGGAGGTCGAGCGGATTTAATTGTGGCTAACACATACCATGGTCTGGATGACCTGGTGACAAGGCACTTGATAAACAGTCAGCTTCGGTGTCGAACACTTAGTAATACTTGTTGTATAGGCTAGCTACCTATCGATATATAATTGATTTAACACTATCTGGTAACGCAAAACGCTGAACGCAAAACGCTAAACGCAAAACGCTAAACGCAAACGCTAAACGCTTTACTTTATATAAACTTGTGAACTCACCAACCTTGTGTTGACACTTTTAGTATGCTATTCTCAGGTAGCCGAGGCGGGCGCGCGGTATAGGATCATGCATTGCCTGAAAACGCTTTTGTTATGCAAACTATTTTAAAACTGTTATCATTGGGTTTAAGTCGTCCTGCGTGACGCAACATTTATTTTATGGTTTTTACGCTTCCGCATTTAATTACTCGTAAACGTTTTTATGGTTTGATTATAACTAATGAATCCGATCCTGTTATTTCACACCCTCTGACGGTAAAACTCCGTTAGTGGATTTTGAGGGTGTGACAGATTGGTATCAGAGCCATTGGTTATAGCGAACTAGAAGCTGCATGCATACTAGACTATAACCGCGACTACCCATTAGTTATAATGATACGCACTGCATAAGTTTGTGTAGTCTTTGTTATCTTATCTCTTTACCTCTTCCACTCATACGCGCGCATACACGGCTTACCTGTAAGGATGTCGACGCCATCGTCGTCATCATCCGACCCGATGTCTCACGCCCCTGGAAAGGAACCGCATCTTCCCAACTCATCGCCACCCCGAGTAGTCCCAGAGCTCGAAGCTCCTGCACCGAAGAGGTATCCCTTATCCAGAGGCATGTACGAAAACGAAGTTAGCTGGGATTGGTACCCTAATATGATCAGACGTATGGTCTATCGTGAACAAGTTCCCCCGCTACCTCACCCGAACCATCCTACTTACCCCAACACCCTACCACCCATAACCGAACCTGTGGAGCGAGTTCTCGCAGCTGTTGTCTCTTGTTTAGAGCGTAACGTGGGTTTTATGCGCTCGGTGAGAGCGGATAATTCCCGGACTGATAAGAGATGGAACCGAAACTAAAGAGGAAATTTCCCGCCTGACAGCGGCAATGAAGGAAATGCAAGAGGCTAGTGATCAACAGATGAAGATTATGAGAAAGAGGCAAGCCGAGATGATAGACTTGTAAGAGCAACTCCAAGTAGCAAGGACCCGAACCGAGATTGCTTTAGAGCGCTACGATGTCTTACAAATGCAAATTACTCAGAACGCAGCCGAACCTGAGGCAGAGCCCGAAGAGGAACCCGAAGAAGATCCCGAAGAGGAGCCTGAGGAGGATCCCGAGGAAGATCCCGAGGAGGAACCCGAAGAGGAACCGGAGGAAGAACCGGCTGAGCCAGAGGCACACTCAGAGGTGTCCTCAGACGATGTGCAAATGTGCAAATTCTTGGATTGGAACTGGCTAACGCTATGAACTGAGAGGAGTTCAAGAATATGATACGAGAAGAGTACTGTCCGAGAGAGGAGATTGCAAAGTTGGAATCTGAGTTTTGATCATTGAAGATGGTGGGTTCGGAAATCGAAGCCTACACCACCCGTTCTCACGAGTTAGCTGTGATGTGTCCACGGATGGTAGACCCGCCGAGTAAGAGGATTGAAATGTATATTGATGGGTTAGCACCGCAAATTCAGGGCATGGTGATGTCTTCCAGACCAGCCACGATTCAACAAGCGATTCGGTTAGCTCACAAACTGATGGATCAAGCAGTGACCCAGGGTGCGCTACCACCTAGGGGTTCAACCACTAAAGCCCGTGACAACCCGAGTACTGACAACAACAGCAACAGCAACCCGAGCAGCGGAAAGAGAAAGTTTGACAACACCAGATCCTCATCCTCGAACCTCCCACAGCAACAACACTACCGCAAGCCCTAATTCACCCGGAGCTTCAACAATCAGGGTCACAACAACAATAACAACGGTAGCGGGCAGGGTTCGAGCGGCTATGCTGAGAAATATCCGAAGTGCAACAGGTGTAACTATCATCATGCTGGCCCGTGTGACCGTGTCAAGTGTCTGAGATGCGGAAAGATGGGTCACCAGGCAAAGGAATGTAGAGGAGACCTTGCGGCAAAGGGTGCTCCTAAACCACCTATGACGACGAAGGGATGTTTCGAATGTGGGCAGGAAGGTCATTTCAGGAAAGATTGCCCCAAGCTGAAACAGAACGACAACAACGGAGGTAATGGAAGTGGCAGTGGTGGTGGAAACTTTGGTAAAGGAAGAGCTTTTGTTATTGGGTCGGGTCAAGCCCGCAATGATCCGTACGTGGTGACTGGTAAGTTCCCTGTGAACGATTGTTTTGCTTCTGTATTGTTTGACACTGGAGCTGATAGGAGTTTTGTGTCGAAATCCTTTAGTCAACTCTTAGACTTAACTCCAACCCCGTTAGATGCTAAGTTTCCTGTTGAGTTAGCTGACGGTAAGACTATAGTAACGACTCATGTATTTGCGGGATGTAAGTTAAAACTGTCAGGTCATATGTTTGATATTGACCTCATACCTTTTACGCTTGGTAGTTTCGATGTCGTTGTTGGCATGGACTGGTTATCCGAGAACCGAGCGGAGATTATATGTCATGACAAGATAGACCACATTACTACCCCTTCCGGCGAGATCATTTCGATCTGGGGCGAGAGAAGCGGCATGACCACCAGCGTTATCACCCTCATGAAGGCGCAGAAGTATCTACGAAAGGGTCATCCGACAATTTTGGCAAATATTGTTGAGAAACCCGCGGAGGAGAAGCGAATTGAAGATATACCGATCGTGCGAGATTTTCCGGAAGTATTCCCCGAGGATTTGCCTGGACTCCCTCCTATACGACAAGTTGAATTCCAAATCGAGTTGACCCCCGGTGCAGCACCCATAGCACGAGCCCCGTATCGGCTCGCACCGGCAGAGCTTCAGGAGTTGTCCACCCAGTTGCAAGATTTGTTGGATAAGGGTTTTATCCGACCTAGCTCATCGCCATGGGGAGCCCCTGTCTTATTTGTACGAAAGAAGGACGGGATTTTCCGCATGTGTATCGACTACCGGGAGTTGAACAAGGTGACGGTCAAGAACCGTTATCCTTTACTCCGAATTGATGATCTGTTTGACCAGCTCCAAGGATTGAGTTATTACTCGAAGATCGATCTGCGATCTGGTTACCATCAACTAAGAGTGCGCGAAGAAGATATTTCAAAGACGGCTTTCAGAACACGGTATGGTCACTACGAGTTTTCGGTTATGCCTTTTTGGACTAACCAACGCACCAGCCGTATTTATGGATCTCATGAATCGAGTATGCAAGGCGTACCTCGACAAGTTTGTGATTGTGTTTATTGACGATATCATGGTCTACTCCAAGGACAAGGCTGACCATGAAGAACACTTAAGGTAATTCTGGAACTATTGAAGAATGAACAACTGTACGCTAAACTCTCGAAATGCGAATTTTGGCTTCGCGAGGTTCACTTTTTGGGACATGTGATCAACGAGAATGGTATCCATGTCGATCCCGGTAAGGTAGAGGCCATCAAAAACTGGGAAGCACCTAAGACTCCGACTGAGGTGCGGCAATTCCTAGGACTGGCCGGCTACTACCGGCGTTTCATCGAAGGATTTTCAAAGATTGCCCAACCCCTCACCGCTTTGACTCACAAGGGTACTAAGTACAATTGGGGAGACACACAAGAATCCGCTTTTCAACTATTGAAAACCAAACTCTGTAGCGCCCCTATTCTAGCCCTACCCGAGGGAACGGAGAATTTTGAGGTACACTGTGGCGCATCGATACAAGGTCTCAGTTGTGTGCTGATGCAATTCGAGAAGGTTATAGCTTATGCCTCTCGACAACTGCGGGTTCACGAGAAGAACTACACGACCCTTGATTTGGAACTCGGAGCTGTGGTGTTTGCCCTTAAGATATGGAGGCATTACTTGTACGGTACCAAGTTTACCATTTACACCGACCACAAGAGTCTCCAGCATATCTACGATCAGAAGGAGCTGAACATGCGACAGCGTCGTTGGGTCGAGTTACTTAAGGATTATGATTGTGCCATCAAGTACCACCCTGGAAAGGCCAATGTAGTGGCCGACGCTCTCAGCAGGAAAGAAACCGATAAACCCAGGCGAGTGCGAGCATTGCAACTCACGATTCATGCCAACTTACCCGATCAAATTCGCGAGGCGCAACTCGAAGCTTTGGAAGATGATAATCTTCCATCAGAACTCATGCGGGGCATGAACAAGCAACTTGAAACCAAATTGGACGGGGTCCGATATTTTGAGAACCGGATTTGGGTTCCACGATACGGAGAGTTGAGAACTCTAGTGATGGACGAAGCTCACAAGTCCCGATATTCTATCCACCCTGGCTCAGATAAAATGTATCATGACTTAAAGGCACTTTACTGGTGGCCAAATATGAAAGCCGACATTGCCACCTACGTGAGCAAATGCTTGACTTGTGCCAGAGTCAAAATAGAATACCAGAAACCATCTGGCCTACTACAACAACCGGAACTTCCAATGTGGAAATGGGAACACATTTCAATGGATTTTATCACAGGATTACCTAAAACACCGACGGGATGCGATACCATCTGGGTGATCGTTGACCGGTTGACTAAGTCTGCGCACTTTTTTTAGCGATTAAGGAATCGGACAAAATGGAAAGACTGACTCGCGTCTACATGAAGGAAGTAGTGTCTAGATACGGAGTGCCTGTCTCAATCATTTCTGATCGAGATTCCCGTTTCACTTCGCACTTTTGGAAGTCACTGCAGAGCGCACTAGGCACCCGTCTTGACATGAGCACAGCATACCATCCTCAGACGGATGGGCAAAGCGAACGAATTATTCAGACCTTAGAGGACATGTTGCGTGCATGTGTGTTGGATTTCGGAAAAAGTTGGGAACCTTACTTATCTTTGGTAGAGTTTTCGTATAATAACAGCTACCACGCAAGTATTAAAGCAGCGCCGTTTGAAGAACTGTACGGACGGAAGTGTCGATCACCTCTCTGCTGGGCAGAGGTGGGTGACAGCCAAATCACTGGTCCAGAACTAGTACTCGAAACTTCGGAAAAGATTGTTCAAATCCGAAATCGCATGGCAGCAGCACGAGATCGCCAAAAGAGTTACGCCGACAAGCGCCGAAAACCCCTCGAATTTCAAGTGAACGATCAAGTGTTACTCAAAGTCTCACCTTGGAAAGGTGTGGTTCGCTTTGGGAAGCGAAACAAACTCAACCCACGATACATTTGCCCTTATCGAATAACTGAGCGCATTGGTCCGGTGGCGTACCGATTGGACCAACCAACGGAACTCAGTGGCGTACACAATGTTTTCCACGTATCCAATTTGAAGAAATGCCTATCTGATGAAACCCAAGTAGTCCCTTTGGACGAACTGCAAGTTGATGAACAGCTGCGTTTCATTGAAGAACCAGTCGAAGTTTTGGATTGGGAAACCAAAACACTCAAGCACAGCAAAATTCCAATCGTTAAGGTTCGTTGGAACTCAAGACGTGGACCGGAGTTCACGTGGGAACGCGAGGATCAAATGATGAAAAAGTATCCTCACCTTTTTGAAGGGCAGACCAAACACCGGAAACCGCGAAACCCAGCAAACCGTCAGAAATCACCGGAGGTATGAATTAAACTTCGGGACGAAATTTCTTTCTACTAGGGGATGATATGACAAACTGAAAATCTTTCTTACTTTTTCAGACACTCATCACGACTTGACTCACATTTTCGGGACGAAAATTCGTTAACATGGGAATGATGTGACAATCGTCAATTTCAGGTTAACTCCGTTAACTCAACTCCGCCAACTCAAACTTAAAGATCACTGATTCTATAACGCACACCTCATTACATTTAAACTATGGTTTAAATGACGCTTGACACTTACTACATGTGTAGTCTTTCGGGATTTGCACCGAAACGCAAACGAGTTGACGCAAACAATTGATGAATAAACGAAAAAACGTCAAAACAATAATTATGTGATAATTATGTGTTAGACTTATGTGTTATGTGATAACATTGTTATAAACGTTAACTCAATGTGCTAGAACTAGTTAATTAAGCTAGAAAAGTAACATTTGAAAGTTAAGGGACCAAAGTGTATTATATTATTATTATTAATAATAATCACCAAACCCTAACACTCCCTCTTTCCCTCACCTAAGTCGACCGCAGCCCCCCCCCCCTTGCTTCCCTCTTGCGATCGGCCATTCACACACACATACAATCAATTTTCAAGCTTTTCAATTGAAGATTAAGGTGCTAGGAAGGTATAAACGACTATCCTATGCATCCTCTATGCTTAATTTCGATTTTAATGGGTTAATTATAAACCCTAGGTCTGATTTTTATATGTGATTGTGTTCATGTGTCTTGTTTTGATTGAAAGATGTATTAATTGTTGAATTGATAGCTAGTATTGGTGTTATTGCATGTTAATCGTTTGTTCTTGATTTTGAATTCAAATAAAACCCTAACCATGGATGTAATGTGTAATTGATGTGCATGGATAGTGATTATGGTGTCTAGGATGTTATATGAAGGAATTATGGTTTATAAATGGCTAATATGTTGAGTTTTGTTGCAAACAGTTTCTGGACAGATTGTGTTGTTGATGTTCAATTGACTGTATCAGGGTGTAAATGTGAAAATTGGTTGAGATTATTGATACTACAGTAAACTAGGTTGAGTCTAGTTTCTAAATAATATAAATTTGCAATTTTTGGACGTGTAAAAGTTAACCTTTATGATTTTACAAAAACGTTGTGCAAAGCTGAGTTGTTAGACCTGCTGTTAGGTTGTTTTGTAAATGTTATATCTCATGAACTACGAGACCAATTGGGTTGGTTCCACTTCTGGAAGTTGACTTATTGAGTTAGGAACCTAACTCAAGTGGTCTTGCATTTGTTGGACTTTTCATTTAACGGGAATTGCAAATAACATTCTGTTGCGCATGAATTTGACTGTTATGAGTTTGCTGTAATGATTTGATTATGGTGAGAAACCTAGGTGGAATAAAAATATAATAAAATATGTTCTGGAAACCTAAGACATACATGCTTTTGTGATGATTTTTGGTAAATTAATTGAGATGCTATGATCGGTGGAATAGTACAATCTTTCAAGTAGAATTTCTGTCTCGGTGAAACTAGCTGCTGAATTTTGTGAAAATGCATGAAACATGATAATTGCTAGTTAATTGTTATGTTTTGACCAAATTGCCCATGCGGGGAATAGTTGCTAGTGATGTACATTATTAATACATGACACGTAAACGATTGTTCACACACGTAGCGTATCACAAATGTGCTTGTTAAGTCACACACGATTCACAAACAAACACGAAACGTGATATTTTCATAGGTACTACGTGCCGGGTCTAGAGACTCGTTAATAGTTCCGACACTTAGAAAATCTCTTTGTTGTTTTAGAACGCTAGAGAGAGTTTTTCTGTGACGCGCATCCTTTGGTGATTTATTTTGGGAATTCTTCGCAAACAGTGAGTTTCACTTACCCTTTTAAACTGTTTTAAAACGCTTTTCACTTGGGGGAGATAACATACTCCGATAAACGCATTTAAGATTTTGTTAGTAAATTATATATCACTTGTAAAGGCTAAGTGGCAAACGAAACATTTGAAGTCCTACACATCGAACCGGTTAATATTTGGAATAGCGAGTCACTGTTGAGTAGTACTACTGGGTTTGACAAACCCCACCCAACGCTAAACTCGACTGGAGGTCGAGCGGGTATAATTTTGGCTAACACGTACCATGGTCTGGATGACCTGGTGACAAGGCACTTGATAAACAGTCAGCTTCGGTGTCGAACACTTAGTAATACTTGTTGTATAGGCTAGCTACCTATCGATATATAATTGATTTAACACTATCTGGTAACGCAAAACGCTGAACGCAAAACGCTGAACGCAAAACGCTAAACGCTTTACTTTATATAAACTTGTGAACTCACCAACCTTGTGTTGACACTTTTAGTATGTTATTCTCAGGTAGCCGAGTCGGGCGCGCGGTATAGGATCATGCATTGCTTGAAAACGCTTTTGTTATGCAAACTATTTTAAAACTGTTATCATTGGGTTTAAGTCGTCCTGCGTGACGCAACATTTATTTTATGGTTTTTACGCTTCCGCATTTAATTACTCGTAAACGTTTTTATGGTTTGATTATAACTAATGAATCCGATCCTGTTAGTTCACACCCTCTGACGGTAAAACTCCGTTAGTGGATTTTGAGGGTGTGACAGGCTTGGAGTTGATAGCAAGCCACCTATCAAGAGCAAATAGCCATGTGTTAAGAGTAAATTATTAATGTGAAAAGATACAAAGAACATAGCAAGGGATACAAACCAACTATGCGAACATAAAGGAACAATAATTTATTTGTGTATAACCGACATTCTTATTTAATTTATACGAGTTTTAAGACCCTGCCCGCGTTGCGGCGGGGATGTTAATCTTTGTAGATGTGTTAAAGTAGTAAAACGCAGTTGGGTTGTTAATCTTTGTAGATGTGTTAAAGTAACAAAGTAATAATTATATTTAGTTTTTAGTCTATTATAATTCATCTGGTAGTTTTGGTAGAAGCACTAATTCAAGAGGGTGGGGGATCATTTTGACCCGTTTGCTAATGAATGATTCAATTCAGATTATGCATCACATCTAATGGGCCACTAAGTAAAATTTTATTGGAAAACGTCACGTAAAAAATGAAAGTTGTTTTGATAAAATAAGTCCAACACAAAGTGTGATTAAAATGCCTTAGACCGACAAAATTCATAATATTTGAAACACTAATATGAATATGATATTTCCTTAAATATTTCCTTTTTATGTTGTTGCACTACCAACTAACAGTGCAGTAATAAGTTGGTTTCTAGGAGGTGAAGACATATCCATGAAGCTACTCAAGAATTTCAGCAACTGCAAGCATTGTTTGTTCAGCAACATCCATTTTTGTGCTTCCAATTTGATTTTATGCAAATTCATTGTAACGTAATCATATGTGTACAAAGTCCATTTTGCACTAACCTATTTCGAGTACCATACTCTCTAATGTGTGAAAGAAAGGATGTTTTGACATAATATTCCTGTTGCAGCTTTATGAAAGTACATAAAAAATCTCACATTTTAATCAGCATTCAAACTTTTTCAATCAAGGAGCCATAACCCAAACAATCAACTCCAAAATCTTTGAATTAGTTTTTACAGTCAAGCTGTAACATCCTGTTTTCTTGTTTCGATTAATAAAATAAAATATGAGTTATTATGAGTCGGGCTTGTGTTGGATCGAGTAATATGGGTAATGGACTTGGGTTAATAAGGAAAGGAGAAAACCCATGGTCTTAAGCCCATGACCCATGGTATAAGTACCATAATTATCCATTAATTCCCTTATTCTCATCCATTCCAAACACCATCCAAAACACACACTTAAGATCTCTCCCATCTTTCTTTCTCTATCCGAAATAACCAAGGAAACCCGAGTATCGATCCGAGGTAATAACGTTATGATATTATATGGATCCAAACTCGCTAGATCTAGTCGCGAAATGACGAGCCGGCACACTAAACCGTTAAAGTCACGAGGTCTGGTTAGAATCGGGTATATACCGAACAAAAGATGAGCTTAGGGTCACCCTAGCTTAGATATGGATCGAACAGGATGAAAAACGGTGGAAAACGAGTGAGATCTCGCTTTTCCTGCGAGATCCCGGTTTTCCGGCGATGACGATGCCGGAAAACGGCATACGTGGTTAAACATGTCAGAGAATGTTTCTGACATTCTCTGACCTGACCTTAATTCGTTAACGGAGAAATAACGAATTAAAAGCAATTCGTTATGTCCATTTGTTAAGGAAGAATAACGAATTAACAGCAATTCGTTATGTCCATTCGTTAAGAAAGAATAATGAATTAGCAGCAATTCGTTATGCCCTTTCGTTAAGGAGAAATTACGAATTAGGAGCATATCGTTATGATCATTTGTTAAAGGCCAGTTCGTTATAAAGGCCAGTTCTTTATAAAGACCAGTTCGTTATAAAGACCAATTCGTTACGAGGGTCAATTCGTTATAAAGTTAAAAAGTAACGAATGAACCTCATTCGTTAAGGGGATAGATAACGAGTTAAGTTTGAAAAAATGACAGAAAAGGTCCCTGGACTTAAAAAAGAATCATTTAATTACATAATAGCCCTTAGACTTTATTAATTGATGAAAGATACCTTAAAGGATTAATAAGTTAGCAATAAAATATTATTAAAGAATTCTAATGGAAATTGTGTTAAGACATTTAATGAAAATAAAAATTTTCCAAGTTCACATGGACCCTGCTAGGGACTACCGCCCCTAGAATCCCGCTGCCA